>NC_057804.1:287133644-287159753 GCF_018294505.1 Triticum aestivum | reverse complement strand
CCGTTCCGCTGCCCCGCTGCCGGATCCCCTCGCCGCGGACGCCACCCGCCCCGTCGGACCTCGCCGCCCGCCTCGCCGGAGGTAGTCGCCCGCCGCCAGCGGTTTTCTTTAGAAAACCGCCCGGTTTTTTAAAATCGCGAACGATTTTTTTACATCGGTTTAGTTTTTTTTTAGTTTATTTATTTTGTGGACGTTCATCCGTACGTTCGTTTTAACGAACGGTTTTCGTCGTTTAGCCACAGACAGCGAACGTTCGTTCGTTAGCCTGTTCGTCCGTTTTTCTTTTTCCAGGATTTTCCGCGATTATTTTCAATCGCGATTTCTGATCCGATTTTTGTTCTAGTATAACTTTTCGCTCGTTTATCGGAATCATGCGATTCAAGCGCCTAGAGTTTTTTCTCAAAATTTTCTTTCCATTTAACCTAATCAAACAAGTTTTTGCTACTGTAAAATTTAACTTAGGTCCAGATTACTAATCGAAGCTTGTTTCTTTCGTCGTTCGAGTTTCGTTGCTTTGTTTGATTTGATTCTTTTTGCAAACGGGAGTTCTTAAGTTGAACTTTCTGGTTAGATCTCTTATTTGTGTTTTACCTGTGTAATAGATGAGTGCTTATTGTATGCTTGTTTGTCTGCGATAGAGTACCCGGAGTGCGTCGCCTCCTACTACGAGTCTCTAGGTTTCACGGATCATCAGCAAGGCAAGTAACACTTTGATCATACCTCTTTACTACCCAGTTTTATTGCATTAGATCAATCCTCAAAAAATTGCATGATTAGGATCTGATTTAATATGTGGGTTTGGGAAGTAGATGAGGTAGAACCTAATACCTGTTTATTATCAAACGTTTGGGAGTTACTTCTACGTTTGCTTATATTGCTATGCTATGCTAGTAGATGTGGATTGGGTGAGTGTATGCATGATAGATGTGAGGTTGTTAGTTAATGGTTTACATAAGGTGGCAACTTTATTACACATCTAGGTGGATTGAGGCACCTGGGGAACCCAGTGTTGTCTGTATTTTTGGAAATCTAGGGGTACCGTGTGATTCTCCTATGGACCGCCACCCACGCTCAAAGGGATCATGAAATTATTCGTGCTAGAAACTTCCGTGTCCAGCCGCAAGCTACTATGGGCTCTAGCATAGTTGATTAAGTCATGTGAACTCTTATAGTGGTAGACTAGCAGATGCAGGGGAAAGTAGGTGTAACTATCTATCCATCGTAAGGTGCTAACGCTTCTGAAAGACAGTGTCTCGGTCATCCGTTTCTCAAACACCATGTAGTGCGGGAAAACCAACGGAGGAGATTGAGTCTTGTGGGGAAAAGTGCACAAACCTCTGCAGAGTGTACAAACTAATCCTGGTTAGCCGTGTCCCCGGTTATGGATGTTTTGAGTATCTAGTACTTGGATTATCCTGTGAATCTCATCATGTTACTTAAATTAATTTGTTGGGTTTAATGATGATGCTTAATTGGGATTGAGTTGGGTGAACCTTCTCAATGTTTAACAACCACCATGATAGTTAAATAAAATTTATTCCTTTGTTGTAGGGAAAAATTGGATTTATGCAAAACTATAACCATAGAGCTTTCCACCAGCCATATATGCATGTAGTGATAGCATTATTCTATTCATTACTCTCTATGTGTTACATTGCCAGCATATTCCATGTGATGACCCGTTTTCGGGCTGCAACGTTTATGTTGCAGACTTTTCAGACGAAGAGTAAGGTTCCTTAGGTCGTGGTCTTATACTCAGTGATGTCGTTGGAGTTGATGGACTCGCTTTATCTTCCAAGCCTTCTGCTGTTATCGTTATTAGATGGCCTTAAGCACTATTTATTATAATAAGTTCTCTTTTGAGACATTCGATGTAATAAGTGTGTGATTGCTACTCTGTTATAAATCCTTCAAGTATTGTGCATGTCAACATTACCGATCCAGGGATGACACTGATGCACAGAGATCAGACTGTTTGAGGTCTGGTCGCTACATGGGATTTCCCCGAAGAGGAGGTGATGATGCAGTACAATAGAGATAAGTATTTCCTTCAATTATGAAACCAAGGTTATCAATACAGAAGGAGAACCAAGCAACACTATATAAACAACACCTCCACACAAACAACAAATACTTGCAACCCAGCACGTAGAGGGGTTGTCAATCCCTCAACGGTTATGAGCAAGATTAAGTTGTATAGGTTTTGATATATAGATCTAACAAAAATACAAAATAAAATAATATTGCAGCAACATATTTTTGGTTTTAATATATGATAGAAAATAGAACCAGGGTCCATAGTTTTCACTAGAGGCTTCTATCGGGAAAATAGCATACAGTGGGTAGAGAAATTACTGTTGGGCAATTGATAGAAAAGCAAATAATTACGACGATATCCAAGGCAATGATCATGTATATAGGCATCATGTCCAAGATTAGAAGACCTAAATGATTCTGCATGTACTACTATTACTCCTCACATCGGCAGCTATCCAGCATGCATTCAGTGTATTAAGTTCATGAAAGAATGGAATAATGCCTTAAGCAAGATGACATGATGTAGACCAGATAAACTAACATATGAATAAACCCCATCTTGTTACTCTTAATAGCAGTGGTACATGCGTGTCATGTCTGTTTTTGTCACTAAGATTGAGCACCGCAAGATCAAAACCATCACAAAGCACCTCTTCCCATAGCAAGATAAATCAATCTAGTTGGCCAAACCAAACCAACAAATTAGAGAAGAAATAAGAGGCTATAACAATCATGAATTAAAGAATTCAGAGAAAACTCAAATAATATTCATGGATAGATCTGATCATAAACTCACAATTCATCAGATCCCAACAAACACACTGCAAAAAGTCATTACATCAAATAGATCTCCGAGAACACTAAGGAGAACATTGTATTGGAGAGCAAAAATAGAGAAGAAGCCATCTAGATACTAACTATGGATCGATACGTCCATGGTAAACTACTTACGCATCATCAAAGGGTCGCAAGGAAGATGAAGAACCCCTCCGTGATTGTTTCCCCCCTCCGGCAGAGTGCCAGAAAATGCCTCTAGATTGGATCTCGCGGTTCTGGATCTTGCAACGGCGAAAAAAGTATTTCGTGGACTCCATTGAGGGTTTTGGGATTTTAGTGTATTTATAGAGGCAGAGGTAGGTCAACAAAACGATGCTCGTGGGCCTCACTACCCAGCAAGGCACACCAGAGGCCCCTAGCGCTCCTTGGTGCTTACTGGGCCTCTCTCTCATCTTCTCGTGGCCTCTAGAAGCTTTCAGGGTCTCTTATTGCTAGAAAAAATCTCCAAAATGTTATGTGGCATTTAGACTTCGTTTTGTGCTGATATTCTACAAAGTAAAATAACAAGCAAAAACAACAACTGGCACTAGGCACTAGGTTAATAGGTTAGTCCCAAAAAATGATATAAAAGTTGCTTGTAAATGTATATAAAACATCCAAGATTGATAATATAATAGCATCGAACAATAAAAAATTATAGATACATTGGAGTCGTATCAACATCCCCAAGCTTAATTCTCGCTCGTCCTCGAGTAGGTAAATGATAAAAATAGGATTTTTTTTGATGTGGAATGCTACCTAACATATTCATCGTATATTCTTTTCTTTGTAGCATGGACATTAGAACTTGAATGATTCAAAGCAATAGTCTATAGTTTGACATGAAGACATCAATACTCAAGCATATCAACAAGCAACTATGTATTTTAAAATATCAATGCTAAAGAAAGTTATCCCTAGCCCATTATGCTCAATCATTGATTCAGTCATGAAACACACTCAAATATTAACTACATCCAATACACAAGTATGGCAATAGTGTTCCCTAGTTGGTGATTTGTAAGAGATGATGGAGACTCAACATAAAAATAAAAATTGCATAAAAAGTAAATACACAGGCCCTTCGCAGAGGGAAGCAGAGATTTGTAGAGGTGCTAGAGCTCATAGCTTAAGTTGAGAGATAATTTTTTTTAAGAGGCATGCTTTTCCTGTCAATGAAAATTACCATGAATTCCCAATATCTTCCATGCTAGACAAATTATAGGCGGTTCCACAAAAAAGTAAAGTTATTTCCTTTCCACCATTGTTTCACAATCCATGGCTAGCTGTGTCCACGGGTGTATTCCTTACCAACATTTTCCAAGGAATTTATTATCATAGCATTTTTTTTCATTTTGGGACTAGGCACCCTTATTACATGCCACACTCTCGTGCAATGAAAAAATGAATAAACACTCATCGTGAGAATAAAATACCTAGCAATGAAAATATTGGCCACCCCATGCAGCTTCATGAGCGGGACGGGCACACAAAAAGGAAATTCATTTTGAAAATAAGAGTTGGCACATACAGATTTACTTGGAACGGCATGGAAATACCGCATATAGGTAGGTATGGTGGACTCATTTGGCAAAACTTTGGGTTTAAGGAGTTGGATGCACAAGCAGTATTGCTGCTTAATACAAGTGAAGGCTAGCAAATAGATTGAGAAGCAACCAACCAAAAAATGAAAACGGTCATAAACATGCATTGAACATAATTAACACTAAATAATGCACCACAAGTAGGACATAATTTCATTGCATAAACTATTGACTTTACATGCATGCATAGGGAATCACAACCCTTAACATGGATATTCTTACTTAAGCATAATTATTTATCAACATGACTCACATATAACAATCTCCATATCGCAAAACTATTGCAAGGAATCAAGTTTATAATATCCAATTATCTTTATGAAGTTTTTTATTATAACCACTTTGGATATCTATCACTTTGGGACCAAATTAATATCTCGTGCAAATTACCAATACTATTCTTAACTCTTAGAAAGGTCTAAGTGAAGCACGAGAGCATAAATATTTCTTCAAAACATTTCAACTCTCAAAATAATATAATTGAAGCATGAGAGCATATTTCTTTAAAACTTCTTACTCTCAAAATAATATAAGTGAAGCATGAGAGTATATTTCTTTAAAATATAACCACCACTGTATTCAAAATGATATAAGTGAAGTACTAGAGCAACTGCCTAGCTCAAAAGATTTAAGTGAAGCACATAGAGTATTCTAGCAAATCATGATATGGGTGTGGCTCTCTCAAACAAGTGTGTTCAGCAAGGATGATTGTGACAAACTAAAAAAGCAAAAAAAGCTAAGACTCATATAATTAAAGACGCTCCAAGCAAAACTCATGATATGCGATGAATAAAAATATAGCTCCAAGTAAAATTAATGATGGTCGTTAGAAGAAAGAGGGGATGCTTTCCAAGTCATTCCCAAGCTTAGTTGCTCGGGAGTCCTTGAATATTACCTTGGGTTGCCTCGGGCATCCCCAAGCTCAGGCCTTGCCACTCCTTATTCCTTCATCCATCATGATCTCCCCCAAAACTTGAAAACTTCAATCACACAAAACTTAACAAAACCTTCATGAGATCCATTAATATAATAAAGGAAATCACCACTTTAAATAATGTTGCAAACCCATTCATATTTTGTTATTGCATTATACCTATTGTATTATAAATTTACCGTGGCTTATACCCTCGATACAATCCATAGATTTATAAAAAATAAGCACACAATGCAACAAAAATAGAACCTATCAAAAACAGAACAATCTGTAGTAATCTAAACTTTGACCATACTTCTGTAACTCCAAAAATTATGAAAATTTATGAAAACATGGTGTCGGTGCGGTAAATATTTGTGTTTGCCTCCAGGATTGTGCATAGGTGTGCTGGCGATCATGCCCCAATTACCAAGACATGACACAAGATAAGCTAGAAAAACCGCTCTTCATGAGATCAAGGAGTGCATTAAGAAGATCAAGTCAGTAGGAGAACGGCTCAGGATGGACTCCCTTGCCGGGCAGGAGAACCTAGCCGGGTCGAGACCGCCCCGGAGGGCCAAGACTAGATCACCTCGGCAAGACTCCCCGGGCCATCAAGACCGGATCCCGGGAGGCTTCGTACCGACAGGCCTCTACCAAGACGCCACTGCTCCACCTCATCGCATGTCGGTTGTCAATCAATGCGGCGTCGAGCTCTAAAATGGCTAGGTGGATCCTGCCAGGCATGTGGCAACCTGTTGTAGAAGAGATTAACTTTATTGACACCCGTCTGAATGGCGTGTCACGTAAATAAGGATAAGATGGATAAGCGATGCGACAGGCTTGCCGGGCTTCAACCTTAGCATGCGACCTAGCAATTCATTTAATGCATTTTGTCCTAACTTCCTGAGTTAGGTATGATGGCACTTAGCTCTCTAATTATACCATAATGACTGTTTTGCCGCCGTTGTCGTCCCCTAAGCTATAAAAGGAGGCCTGAGGCAACCTAGCAAAGGGTTTGAACATTTTCAACCCATCAAAACTTGTACATTGGCGTTGCTCTCCCTGGGGCACAATTGCCGGGCTTGAGATCATCATGTCTTCGTGTTCCTCCAGATCAATCCACCACAACACGAGAAGGGTTTTACGCTACAAAGCGGCCCGAACCAGGGTAAAAGAGAGCTGTCCACCATCGTACTGTCCTGTTGTTTCTGCTCTTTGTGCAATGTGACCGTCCCCTTGCCGAACCACAAAGGGGCACCCCTGCCACATAGGTGATCATGCTTCCATGCTGACATCTTTGGCGTGCCAGGTAGGGGGAGTCGCTTGTGAGAAAATCTGAGACAGTAACCAGCGCGTCGATCTTCATCACCTTCTACATCATCAATGGCTCCCAAGAAGAAAAGAGGTGTGGCGGCGCACCCTTCGGCCTCGAAGGCTTCTTTGCCTGCAGTTGCGGGTGTTGTGGACACCGCATCTGTGACGGATGGGGCAGGCACCGTTGGTAATGCAGCTAACACTCCCACCACGGCCTAAGTGGGGATTGGGGCCGCAGGTGCATCCCAGCTTCCTCAACCTATTGACGATCAGACTCACGCCGATGCGGGTCAAGGTGATGCCGAGCTTCCGCCTCCACACTGCACTAGCAAGTGTGACCAGCGCAGCGTCAACAGCCACAGGAGGTTGGTGTCAAAGTTGATTCAGAAGACGATGATGACGTTGCCGCCCCAGGAAGAGGAATAAAAAGCACAACAAGAAGCATAAGGAGAAAACAGTGATGGCTGTTGAGATCTCAGGTGATCTTAGCGCTAGCAAGAAAGCAAAGACTGAAACACCTAGCAAGGATGCTGCTTCTTGTACTGATTGCCGGGCAGGAGTGGCAGCTAAGAAAACAGGCAAATCTGATGGGACATACTGCAAGATCCATAGGACCAATGGCCATGATCTCCAAGATTGCAAGCAAGTTGAGCAGCTGGAAGAGAAGCAGAAGGCCAAATATGAAAGGCGTGATAAGGAGAGAGGCCAGAATGGTGCTGGTGGGAAAGGCCATGGTGGCTGCAATGGTCATCACGGCAAAGTCGATCAATAGAAGGAAAAGCTCACTAGAGGCCGTGAGAAAAAGGAAAATGAAGATGAGAGTGAAGAAGAGGATGATGAGACCAACGAGCATGAATTTCAGAAAGCTACCGAGGCAATATGCATTGACGGGGGAGCATCCTTGCACTCCTCTCACCGCCAGCTCAAGCAGTGGGCGCGTGAGGTCAATGCGGCAGAACTATTAGCAAACGCCCGAGAACCAATTAAGTGATCCCGCATGCCCATCATTTTTGACGTTGAGGATCATCCAGATAGCACCATTGCGGTCGGATGCTTGCCATTGTTGGTTTCACCAACAATCCTGTAGGATCGAAAGTAGGTCTAGAGGGGGGGTGATTAGACTACTTGACCAAATAAAAATCTAACATTTTCCCAATTTTAAGTCTTGGCAGATTTTAGCAACTTAGCACAAGTCAAGCAATCAATCTACACATGCAATTCTAAGAGTGCAGCAGTGTAAAGTAAAACATTGCATATGAAGATAAATGGAATGGTTTGGAGAAGGCAAACGCAATATAGACATAGAGATTTTGGCGTGGTTCTGATAGGTGGTGCTATTGTACATCCACGTTAATGGAGACTTCAACCCACGAAGGACAACCAAGTGACACCTAACCAATCTAGGAGACACCACTCTCCAAAAGGTAATACATGGTGTGTTGATGATGAACTCCTTTCTCTTGTGCTTCAAATGATAGTCTCCCCAACACTCAACTCCCTCTCACAGATTTGGCTATGGTGGAAAGAAGATTTGAGTGGACATCAACTTGGGGAAGGCTAGAGATCAAAATTCTTGTGGTTGGATTGGAATGTCTTGGTCTCAACACATGAGTAGGTGGTTCTCTCTCAGAAACTGAGTAGTGGAGGTGTAGGCATGTTCTGATGGCTCTCTCTCAAATGGAGATGGGGTGGAGAGGTATATATAGCCTCCACACAAAATCCAACCATTACACACATTTGACCCAACTCGGTCAGACCGAATAGAAGAACTCGGTGAGACCGATTCAGTTCAAAATGTGAATGTTAGGAATCTCGGTGGGACCGACATGATCAACTCGGTGGGACCAATGTGCTAGGGCTAGGACAAAACCTCATCTCGGTGAGACCGATTGCATGAACTCGGTGAGATCGATTGCATGAACTTGGTGAGACCGATTTCAGCAATGAGCAAACAGAGAGTTGGCCAGGCAAACTCAATGGGAACCATCGCTCCTTTCGGTGAGACCGAAACGTTACGAAGGGAAACAAAGAGTTTGCAATGTGAACTCGATGGGACTGATCGCTCATTTCGGTGAGAATAAAACATTATGAAAGGAAACAAAGAGTTTGCAATGCCATCTCGGTGAGACCAAATTGTCTAGGGTTTCTGGTAGTGGCTATGTCAATAGAACTCGGTGGCGCCGGATAGATCAAATCGGCGGGGCCGAGTTTGACTTTAAGTTTTGGACATATGTGGAAGTGAGAAAGTGGCTGAGGGTTTTGGAGCTATATCACTAAGCACTTTGAGCAAGTAGACCCTTAAGCAACACCTCATCCCCTTTTAATAGTATTATCTTTCCTATGGACTCAATGTGCTCTTGGATCACTAAAATGAAAATGAAGAGTCTTGAGCATTTGCCAATCTTTGTCATTAGCATTTTGAGGGGTCCACATCTCTATTCCATGCCATGCCAATCATTGAACTTTCTGAAATGTTTAACTTGAATGGATATTAGTTCAATGAGATATATGTTGTTATGAATTACCAAAACCACCTGGGAATTAGTTGCACTTTCAATCTCCCCCTTTTGGTAATTGATGACAACATATAGATCAAAGCTTCAACAAATGATAATATGAATGAAATACATCATCGGTTTGAGAAGTATGTGATAAGCAAGAGATCCCCCTAAATTTGTGCATTATGTAAAATTTGCATTGGAACGCAAATGTACAATCGATTAGGATCATGGGTCACTCTTCCATGTCACATACATCTTGATGGAGCGCACAAAATGATAAGCTATAAAAAACATGCACTCATCACCAAGGATAAACATGATTGAACATACACAAGTGTCATAGATATCATCAAGCAAGCACATATTAAAGCAAAGTATGATCAAACACATGATCACAAGAGTATCTCACACACATAACACAAATATTGTAGCATGCATCAAACAAGCAAACTATCAAAGCAAATGATCAAAGTAGCAAGAGAGGCAACAAAAAGCAAAATACACTCTCTCTCGAAACCTAATGATCTATACGTTGTCTCCCCCTTTGGCAACAAGTTACCAAAAATCTTGAAAATGAATAGTACTATGCGGCACTCTAGGCACCATCTCTGGTGTGCGTAGATGGCGTGGAGAGGAGTCTGTCTACAAAAGCTTTAGCTGACTTCTATGGAGCTGGAGGAGTTGAAACTAGAGGTGTGACTAAGGCAGTTGTTGCAAGTGTTGAAAAGGTAGTCCTAGAGTCTCTGACAACAGGCACAGCTATAGACCTTTGTGCCCTTGGCACTATCTGAAAGACATCAATGGTTGGTTTGTCATTCATGTCCTCAATTTCTTCCTAGAGCTTCTCCAAAGTAGTCTGGATCTCTGTGACCTTCACATCTAGAACATGGAATTTGGTCTCAATGATCCTTTCAAGACTTTCATGATTCTAACTCAAGGTGGCCAAGCCCTTCTCAATCCTCACAGTAGCCTCAAGCAGATAACTGAGTTGATTTTGCTTGGTCTTGAGCATCACTTGTGAAGCATCTGGTACACTAGTTGCTTTTGCTGCTTTAGTAGCCTTTGCTCTCTCTCTCTCTCTCTCCCTCCCTCTCTCTCTCTCTCTCTCTCTCTCTCTTTCTCTCTGCTTCTACATTGGTTGGATGAGATGCATCCAGAACAATCTCATTGTCTTCAAATTCTGGCCTCAGGGGAAGGTGCTCTTTGTCAAGAAGATATGTTCCTGACCCCATCTTGGAGTTGATTAGCATATGTATGTGAGGGGCATATCCACATGATCTGTTCTGATTAGTTGCAGTTCTCTTCATTGTTTCAATTATTAAGCTCATCACTTTGAACTTTTCTGGCACATCAAACATATGGAGCAAGTTCATGGACTAACCACGGATCATCCTATGATCTCCTGACTTGGGCAACAAAGTGTGCCTCATGATGGTGTTGATGGTGGTCAAACCTGCCAACAAATAGTATATAGACCCAAGCTTGTGAGTCTCCAAGGCTTTATCAGGAATTTCCTTGTACATATTTGCCACGGAGTTGTGATCTATGACAGCCTGATTTTTGGCCCTTTCTTTTTCTTTTGTTTTTCTGAGGTTTTTGCCTGAGTTTCTCTTTTTCGTGGCTTTGTGGTCTGGAAACTGAAGAAGATGCCCTCTTCTTTGCTTCCAGAGTGGCTTGTCATTCCCAAATCTTTCCCTAGACCCTGTCATTTCCATCCTAGCCCAAATCCCAATATTGTTTTTATTGGGAATATTCCTTTTCTATTAAAGGAATAACTCAAATTGCCCTAGGTTGTGAAGCAACCTATATTTCCACCACTCCAATAATTCCCAAATAATTCTCATAAATTGTTTGGGTCATATATTGATTAAATATGGCAAAAAAATTCATTGCCATGTTCAAAAATAATTCCTCAATAATTATTCTTCCATTCTACCCTGAATGGCACTTTGTGAAGGAAGTGTCATTTATATTTATCCTAGTGACTCCCAACCTTTTTGGGCATGTTTATATGTCCAAATAATTGCCTCATGCACAAGTTCAAATTTATTTGCCTAGCCAATCTTCCTCAGTGATTTTTCAAAGTTTTTGTCAAACTGAAGGCTTTATGAAGGAAGTACTATCTAGGAGTACCCAAATGATTTGAACTTTTGCACACTCCTTAATGTGCTCATATTAACACCTTCCACCCATATTAAGCTCCATCCAATCATCTATGTGAGCACAGGAGCAAATCTTTGATTCTGGCATTAATTTTAGGTTGTGAAGCAAGTGTATTTTATATTGCTTAAAAAATTCTGATAAATTACCAGATCATTCTTATACCCATAAAACATCTATCTACCCAATTTGGCATCACTTCAATGAGCCATTTGATCACCAATATTATTCCAAGTTTATGGATAGAAATGATGTTTTTGAAGAAAGTGCTATTTTGGTTTGTCCATTAGGCATGAGCTTTTTACATCATCTTCATATGTCCAAATGACTAAGCCTTGCCCAATTTGAGCTCAAGTGGACAGTCCATGTGAGTGCACCATCCTGATCATCATTTCTGGACCAAATAAGCAGTGGTGAAGCAACTATATTAAAGCTTGGTCCATTTCCCCTCAAAACCTCCAGGATCACAGTCCCCCATAGCTAAACACCCTAGACAACTTATTTGGACCCTAGCATATCTTTGTTGAACACCAGTGTTCACCCAAGTTTACTGCAGTAAACTTCAGAGGGTGATAACCAATTAACCAGAGTGGCTTTAACCAAGTTACCACCACAGATCAAACCTACCCTAGAGGAACTTACCACAAGACAACATTTTGGGTGTTGTAGAGCATTGAATTCCCATGTTCACATGGTGACTATGACGCTGGCATGCCCGTGCACGCGCTCTGTGCACTGTGGCGTGTCTAGAGCACTGTTTGTGCTGGACCCCCTCCTCCTCTCGTCGGCTTCGCGCTTGTGAAGATGTCCAGCGTGTTCCCCGCGTCGTCACCATTCTCCTGGACCCCTCTGCCCCTCCGGCAACTTGCTCACCGACGCAAACCGCTGCACGCCCACGAGAGCACAGTGGCGGTTTGGATCTGTTCGTCGTCATCGCCTTCTTCCCCATGCTCCTTTGGCCTCCTCCTCCCCGTGAAGCTCTACCCCGTGCGTCGCTGTTGTCTTCACCGAGCTCATGCACTCGAGCACGCGACCGTGGCGCCGGCCACGCGTCCACGGCGACGCCAGCGCGGCTCCCTCTCGCCCGGCTATATATAGCCATCCCCCGAGCCTCCCGAGCTCACCATTGGCCTCCTGCACCTCCTCTAGCCCCGCCTAGTTTCTTCCCTGAGCTTGAGGAGCTCTCTGTGCCCCTCACCATCGTTATGGCCGCCGCGAAGTTCGGCTCAAATTTGAGCTCCCCGGTCCCCTTCTCCACCAAGTGACCTCACCCACGTCCTCCCCATGCTCCGGTGATCGTCCCCAATCCTTCCCCTCATCGCTGGAGTACCCCTAGCCACGTGCCCCAAGGTCAACCGCCACCGCTGCCCTCATCCCCCGCCAGCCGCCGTCAACTCCAGGCCTCCCCAGCGCCTGTTGCTGCTCCAGGAGGGAGCAGCACTCCATTCCGCGCCCGCTGGTGGTCCCAGCTCCACCGGGGACGGCCGGAGCTTCCCAGGCCATCACCGGCACCGCATGGCCTCGCCTTTCCCCTGCTTCTGTCAAGAGGAAGAAGGAGATGGCCAGGTGGGGCGTTGACCTAGCCAGGCGGGCCCCACCATGCCACCTGTCAGCGACCCTGACGCCCGGCCCCGCCTCTGCCCCTTTTGACCGGTCCATGCCACGTCAGATAAGTGGAGACGCCTTCTGAGTGTGCGTTTTCATTTGCCGAAAGCATATTTCTAATTTTACGCTTCTGCCTTATCCACTCAGGGACCTGTTTGCTAAAGAATTTTTTGCAGAAAAGTCCCTGAACTTCAACCCTCCATAACTTTTTATCCGTAACTCCAAACGAGGTGATTCCAAAGCCCACATCTTCATTTCGTCGAGCCCTTCTGTTGGTGTCACTTTCATTATGTTTTGGCATACTAAAAATGACCATTTTGCCCCTGCCCTTAATCAGCCCCCTCCGAGAGAGAACATTTTCCGGCGATTCGTTCTGCGAGTTTCTCACACTTCTCCCCGGTGCCTTCTTCATCCCCAGGCAAGCCACAATACCCACTTGCATGATAGTCATGCAGTAGCCATGGTTTTCAACTTGAATATTTATTAAATGTTTGCTTGTTGAAACGATGGTTATCGTTGTTCCGGTGATGTTAAGATTTGCATGTTCACCTTTGTGCTATGTCGTCTGGTACTCTGTGATCATGTTATACCTGCTAGTATTACCTTTAATATGTTTATGCTTGCTAGTAGTACATGCTGATGTTGGTGATGGTTATGCTAGTCAGTATGCCATGCTTAGTGGATATGATTTATTGTTGATATGGTGGATAGTTATGTGATACCCTCATGATTATGTTGATATCATGTTCATGCATTTTATCATGGCTCGGCATATTTGCATTCAAGTTAACCGAATTAAATTGAACTTGAACAAGTGTTGGATGAGTCATGGTGCCACTGAATCGATGCTGATCAGTGCAACCACGCTTACTGGTATGGGACGGTCCTAACTGGGTCTATTGTTGTGCCTCTCGCCGGTGCCTCCAAGGAGGGAAGGTTATGGGCGTGTTGTACCCTGGCCCGGTAAGCATGCATAACCTTGTGTGCCCCTTGTTGAGTTGTTTGAGTTTTTGGATCCGTGTCCCCGTGTGGGACGGGCCACGGCAGTGGTCGCTGTGTCTGGAGGTAGACACGGGGCCACCCATGACTTAGCCCAGTGGGGAGCGAGTCAGAGTGGTCGGGAGAGTGTCATGGCAGTAGGACGATTTTGTCGGAACGCCGTTGGTCCACCTGAATGGGAGTGCGAGGCCATGGGTTCCATAGTGTGGGTACATTGTACTAACCTCTGCAGAGTTTATATTAAATCTATCAATAGCCGCGCCCGTGGATAAGGTCCCAGGTCGAAAGTAGGTCACACCATGAGTCAACAGTAATAAGAATAATGTGTTTAATAACGATGAGATAAGTTGGTTGTGCTCGCTGTAAGGATCACGGGCCATGTATTGGTCGGGTTGTGATCGCCGTAAGGATCACGGGCCAAGTGTTGGTCGGGTTGTGATCGCCGTAAGGATCATGGTGGTATTGAGGATACCGAGTTGTTGTTCGTGATGTTGTACGAGAATCGTGGGTGAAGATCAAGCTCCTTGTGGTCATTTACTGATTACTACGATATTGCTTATACCAAGCTTGATTTGATCCTGAGATGATCGTGTGATGTACGAGGTTGGTAAGTGATGCATGTGTTGGTTACGAGGTAACCCGAGCAGAATAGTGGTGCATGATAGTGTCATCATGTTGCATGCTAGTATTGACGGATTAATATGTTCATGTTGTGTTAGCTGTATCATGTTGATGTTGGTCATGCCATGTTATTTTGATGATCTCATGTTAATTCCTGTTTAACCTGTAATTGCCATGCTGTTGTCTGTCTTGGATGCTTCTGGTTATTGTGAGCTTGCAAGTACATTCAATGTACTGACCTGGCGTGTCATGCCAGCTTGCATGCCATTCCGGATTTGATCGCTTGCTTTTCGTGGTTTCCGTTCGTGCGAGCTAGGATAAGCGTTCTAGCCAGAGTCCCTGCGGAGTGGAGTTCACCACCGTCGTTGTTGTTCTGCTGCTAGAGTTCTTCTGCTGCATCGTGTTGTTCTGCTGCTTGCATAGAGCAACTAAGGATGGCGCAGTGTCGCCATGCTGATGTTATTCATTGTAATATCAAAGACCTTGTAATCATATTCGTGTAATAATAGTAAGCTAGATTGTTCTATGCTAAGCAGTTCCGTATTCCAAAAGACTTCTCCTCGATCTCTGGGTTGGAATACAGGGCGTACGGTTTTCTCTGAGCCAGGGTGCCACATGATCCTTCCTTGGCTTGGCATTTACATTCGTGTCATTCTCATCTTCCTCGGGGGCATTGATCAACTTGGGCCATTCGAGCAATTGAAGATTGATATCTGGTTCGTTCTGTCATCCAGACAATCTTGCCATCTGGATAGAAATGAGCAGTGGAGTAGAATTGCATAATCATTTCATCATTCCACTTTGTCAATTTCTGACCAAAAAACTTGTCGACTCCATTCATCCCAAAGCTCTCAAGCACACCTGGGTAGTGGTCCTCATTATCATCAATGTATGTCCGGTCAACCCATCTCATATCACTGACAATAGGCTTCTTGTCTAGCAAGAAAGTCTCATAGAAGTCATGCATTTCCTTGGTGTGGAAACGATAGTCTACATCGGGTCTTCTCCTGGTGGCATATGGATCAGTCTGTCTCCACAATCTTAGACCTGCATCCTTCCTTTCCTTCATGTTCTCAACAACAGGATGATCATCACCATGATCAGGAATCTTTGGCTTTAACTTTCTGAGAACTTGTTGCTCTTCATCCTCTTGAACTTCTGGCACTGGGGCCTTGTTCTTCTCAGCAGCAAGGATGTTTCTGGTGGATCTCTGGGTGTAGAAGGTTTTGAAGCTTGAGCTTGAGTTGGAGGCTTGGGGGTAGACTCGGGCTTAGATGGAGCATCCCCTGATCTTAGAGCATACCCCATGAGATTTTGAGTTTTTGCAGCAGGTGCAACTGGCTCTTCCTCCTCCTCTTCAGATTCTCTCATCATGGAAGGTTTGCCAATTACTCTGTCCATAGTCTTCTTGACTCTCTCCTTCCTCTTCTTTCCTCTACCAGCCTCTTCCTCTCTTGGTTCAAGAGTGAACTCCATGGTTTCCTGAGTGGAGGCTATGGCTTTAGACATGGGCTTCCTCTTAGCAGGAGCTTTCACCTTCATTTCAGGCTTGGTGGCAGCAGCAGCAGCATACTCCTTCTTGAGAAATTTCTTCTTTGAGGTCACCTCCTCATCAACAACAAAGTCCTCATCTTTGGAATCTGAGGTTCTCTTCTTCTTTTGCCTAGTAGCAACCTTAGGCAAGTTGCTTGGAGTGCTCCTGCTACCATCATCATAACTGCTATTGGAGGGACTAGTGCCCTCACTAAGATCCATCTGCTCCTCAGACCTGTTCTGACTGTCACTACCCTTTGACATCTTTGAAACTGACCCTGTGAATAGATATGTATAGGTAGAGTGGATGAGAATCACAAAGCATGGCTATTTTTCAAAAAAATAGAGTCAGAAACTTAACTTTAGTTTATGCAGAAAGCATTTCGGAGCTACCGATATGACAAACTCGGTGACACCGAAGCAGCAATAGAGCCTAAACATGCAATTTTGGTCAGACCGAAATGCAGTTCGGTGACTCCGAGATGCTAGGGTTTCACAGAGTGAGTGATTTCAGTCACACTGATTAGTACGCTTCGGCCTGACCGAGTTGTACTTGTGCAATGGCCTGAGCCAAATCAGTGAGACCGAGATCCTCAGATTGGTCGGTCTGAGATGAGTTCGGCGGAAACCTAACCCTAAGTTTTTGCATCAAATCTATTCTAATGGAACTTTTTGGTGGATAGATTGATCTCGTTCGTGGCAAGAATAATGGCAACAATCTTTGTTCAAGAATCGGAAAAGGAACGCACAAAGAGGTCGAGTACGTGCCCTAACTTGGCGACAAACTCACTACGGTGACAACGGCGGTGAGATTTCCATTGACAGTGATGGAATCTAGCGGCAGGAGGACGCTGGCGACGATGGATATGTCTCCAACGTATCTATAATTTTTGATTGTTCCATGCTATTATATTACCCATTTTGGATGTTTATGGGCTTTACTTTACACTTTTATATCATTTTTGGGACTAACCTACTAACCGGAGGCCCAACCCGATTAGATGTTTTTTGCCTATTTCAGTGTTTCGAAGAAAAGGAATATCAAATGGAGTCCAAACGCGATGAAACCTTCGGGAGCGATCTTTTTGGAGCAAATGCAAACCTGGAGAGTTGGAGTGGAAGTCAAGAAACACGCGAGGCGGCCACGAGGGTGCCCGGCGCGCCCCCTATAGGTGGGCGTGCCCCCCACCCTCGTGGGCCCCTCAGGCCTCCACCGACCTACTTCTTCCTCCTATATATACCCACGTACCCCGAGAACATCAGAACAGACCACGAAAACCAAATTCCACCGCCGCAACCTTCTATATCCGTGAGATCCCATCTTGGAGCCTTGATTGGCGTTACGCCAGAGGGGGAATCAACCACGGAGGGCCTCTACATCATCTCCAAGGCCCTTCCGGTGAGTTGTGATTAGTTTACCACAGACCTTCGGGTCCATAGTTATTAGCTAGATGGCTTCTTCTCTCTCTTTGATTCTCAATACAAAGTTCTCCTCGATCTTCTTGGAGATCTATTCGATGTAACTCTTTTTGTGGTGTGTTTGTCGAAACCCGATGAATTGTGGGTTTATGATCAAGTTTTTCTATGAGAAATATTTGAATCTCCTCTAAATTCTTTTATGTGTGATTAAGTTATCTTTGCAAGTCTCTTCGAATTATCAGTTTGGTTTGGCCTACTAGATTGATCTTTCTTACAATGGGATAAGTGTTTAGCTTTGGGTTCAATCTTGCGGTGTCCTTTCCCAGTGACAACAGGGGCAGCAAGGCACGTATTGTATTGTTGCCATCAAGGATAAAAAGATGGGGTTTATATCATATTGCTTGAGTTTATCCCTCTACATCATGTCATCTTTCTTAATGTGTTACTCTGTTCTTTATGAACTTAATACTCTAGATGCATGCTAGATAGCGGTCGATGTGTGGCATAATAGTAGTAGATGCATGTAGGAGTCGATCTACTTGTCATAGACGTGATGCCTATATACATGATCATGCCTAGATAATCTCATAATTATTCGCTTTTCTATCAATTGCTCGACAGTAATTTGTTCACCTACCGTAAAACTTATGCTATCTTGAGAGAAGCCACTAGTGAAACCTATGGCCCCCAGGTCTATATTTTATAATATAAGTTTACTATCTACTTTTATTTGCATCTTTTCTTTTCCAATCTATATCATAAAAATACCAAAAACATTTATCTTATCATATTATCTCTATCAGATCTCACTTCCGCAAGTGGTCGTGAAGGGATTGACAACCCCTTTATTGCGTTGGTTGCGAGGTTCTTGTTTGTTTGTGTAGGTGTGTGGGACTTTTGAGGAGCCTCCTACTGGATTGATACGTTGGATCTCAAAAACTGAGGGAAATACTTACACTACTTTGGTGCATCACCCTTTCCTCTTCAAGGAAAACCAACACAAGCTCAAGACATAGCAAGAAGGATTTCAGACGTCGTTGCCGGGGAGGTCTTCGCTCAAGTCAAGACATACCAAGTACCCATCACAAACTCATCTCCCTCGCATTACATTATTTGCCATTTGCCTCTTGTTTTCCTCTCCCCCACTTCACCCTTGCCATTTTATTCGCCCTCTCTTTCCCAATCTCCTCTCTCGTTCGCTTGCCTTTTGCGTGCTCATGTGTTAGTTAGTTTATTTTCGTCATTATGGCTAGTCCTTTGTGTGCTCCTTTGTCTCCCGAGTTTGAAGTTCTTCACTTAAAGCAAAGACAAGGAGAGAACTTAAAAGATGCTTGGTATAGGATGATAGAGCCTTATCGTAATTGCACCTTAGAGGTAAATTTCAGTATTTTACTTCGCAATTTTTATGTTGGACTAGATATGTCCCATAGACAACTCTTGGATTGTATTGCCAAGGGTAATTTTATCGAAATTGATCCCAATATTGCGCATGGTATCATAGAGGGAATAGTGGGAACACTATCTCAAAAAGGGGGGACACATCCTACCCAGGTGGAAACGCAAGTTTTTGGAAAGATTTGCGAAGTAACAATTTTTTTACAAAAGTCTCTTGAACCTCTCAAGAGCATTAGCGGACATCTTCACCGCATGAATATGTTGATTACTATAAGTGTATCTAGTGCCACCCCTAGTTGGTTTTGGAGTATTGACGACAAAGTTGGTTGAGGGACTAATGCGTTTGTGAGAATTGCAGGATAACGCAGGAAGTGTCCCTCATTGATTTGGTTTACCTATCGGACATGACCCCTAAAAATGTATGAAGACATTGAAGACAATGGTGGTGTGTGAAGATATTCACACTGAAGACTATGACATGAGAAGACATTGAGTGAAGACTATGGAGCGCGAAGACTGAGTTGTTTCGTTGTTTCCTTTTCTTCTTTGTTGAGTCATAGGAACCACCGTACTGTTAAGTGGGGTCCAAGTGAACAAAGTTAGAGTGACTGAAGTGATGCTCAACCAAATCCTATGCCTTCGAGCGAAGACAATGAGTGCAAATCTTATCCAGAGCTGGATGAGTCAGCTTTGCTTGTAGCCCAAGTAAAGTTGCCGTGTGTGTTTGAAATCTGACCGTTGGAACACGTGTCTGTTCCTTAGTAACCCAGGGTCATTTCGGACATATCAGGTCGGGTTGCCTTGTGGCTATAAATAGCCCACCCCCTACACCATAAATTGGTGGCTGCTCAGAGTTAGTTTACGGCTTTTGTCGTTTTGAGAGCAACCCACCTCGAAGCCTTTGAGAGAGAAATCCTTGCGAGGACAAAGCCCAAACACCTAGAGCCAAAGAGTGTTAGGCATCACTGAAGTCTTTCTGTCTGTGTGACTTGAAGACTTATTACACTTGAGGACTGTGTATCCTCCAGCCGGTTAGGCGTCGCTTTCTGAGCATCCAAGAGTCATTGTGGATTGCCGGTGAACAAAGTCTGTGAAGGTTCGGAAGTCTACCTTGAAGACTTACCAGAGTGATTGGGCGAGGACTGTGTGTCCTTAGCTCAAGGGGAATAAGGTGAATACGCGGTCTTCTGAGTTGAATCTCAGCCTCCCTAACCAGACATACAGTTGTCACAGCAACTGGAACTGGTCCAACAAATCATGTGTCTTCAACAAGTGACTGGTTCTATCCCTTCCCTCCTTTACTTTGAGTTTGTCTTCGTGAAGTCATTGCTTATTTGTCTTATCTGTTTGACTTCATTGCTTGACTACTATCGTTAATTGGCTTCATACTATCTTCCATCCTGATCCTTACTACCTAGCTGCTATTAGTCTTTGTACGTTCACACTATTGCGTACTTGACTATGGCTTGCTTGTTGTAGTTTATCTTCCGCTGCATATCAATTAGGTTATTTCTATTGTGTGTCCTCGAAACTTCCATGTTTTGAAGACTTTGAGAAAAATCACCTATTCACCCCCCCCCCTCTAGTCGATAACTAGCACTTTCAATTGGTATCAGAGCAAGGTACTCCCTTGTTCTGTGTGATTCGGTTTAACCACCTGGAGTTTAGCTATGTTGACTGCAGGGATAATCAAAGTCTCCGCTGCTTGCCCCGTGTTCGATGGAACTGAATATCCCTACTGGAAGAATAAGATGCACATGCATCTCGAAGCCATTGATGTCGACCTCTGGTATGTCGTCAAGAACGGCGTTCCAAAAACTGGTGAAGGTGTCACCCCTGTTGATGTCAAGAAGTTCATTCAACTGGACTCGACTACAAAGAACATCATCTATGGTCATCTAACCAAAGGACAGTATGGCCGTGTGAGTGCTCTGGAAACGTCAAAGCTAGTCTGGGACTGGCTATCCAAGGTCAACGAAGGCGTCTCAACTCAGAGAGATCAAAGGATCAGTGTTCTTTGCAACCTCTTCAACCGCTTCAAGAGAAACGACAATGAAAATGTCTAGCTCACGTTTGATCGCCTCATTGACATCACAAATGAGCTTCAGGCTCTCAGCGCCACTGAGATCACCAAGCATGAAATCATCAAGACGTTGTTGAGATCTCTTGACAGCTCCTTTGACACCCTTGCCCTCATGATACAAGAACGTACTGACTTCAAGACACTCGATCCGTCTGATATACTTGAGAGGCTCAACACACATGAGTTCCAGCTTTCTGAGAAAAGAGATATCTATGGCCCCAACTATGGCCGAACTCGTGCTTTGAAGGCAAAAGTTGTTTCCTCATCTGAAGAAGAAGAATCTGACTGCGGTTCTGATGATCCTAAAGACATTGGAAGGGGACTTGCTATGCTTGTGAAGAAGTTCCAGAAATTCACCAAGAAGAAGGGCTTTAGAAAGTCTTCACGATCCAGTTCAAGAAATGATGAAGCTTCCACTCAAGACAACAAGAAGAGAACATGTCACAAGTGTAAGAAGCCTGGGCACTACATCTCTGAGTGTCCTCAGTGGGACAACGAGAAGAAGAAGAAGAAGAGCAAGGAATATGACTCTGATGACAAGAAGAAGAAGAAATCTTCAAAGTCTTCTTCCAAGTCCTCATCAAAGTCTTCATCTCATAAGAAGAGCTCATTTGGCAAGGCTCGTGCTTTTGTTGGCAAGGAAATGGATTCAGAGGAGGAGTCTGCTTCTGAGGAGGCGGAGGTGGAATCTGAAGTTGAGTCTGACTCTGGCGTTGCAAGTCTGGCTCTAGACACAGCCTACGTTGCCACAACCATCTTCAACACTGAAGACAATGACTCCCACACCAACGCTGATGATGACAAGGACGATCCTGCTCCCACCTACTGCTTCATAGCATGCGGTGCCAAGGTAAAATCACGCGATGCTTACTTTCAAACATCAAGTGAAGATGACTCTGATTGTGAATCTAAACCTAGCTACAGAACACTTGCTAAAATTGCTACTGAACAACAAAGGGCTATGGAACATACTCAAAAACTGTTAGACAAAAGTGATGACCTGTTGGACGCGGAAATGACACGTTCACAGTCCTTAGTTGAAGACATAAAAAATCTTCATGCTAAGTATCAAGAACTTGAAAGTCTTCATGGGACGCTCTCAACCACTTATAAAAAGCTCTCATATGATTATCTTCAAAGGAAGCAAGAGCTTGAGAAATTGAAAGCGACTCATGAAGATCTTCAAAAAGAGAATGAGTCATTTCGCGCTCAACAGATCAGTTCCGCTCAGGATGGATTTGAACCACCATGTATAAAATGCATTGAGCGTAATAACGCTACCTCTGTTGCTGGATGTTCCACTGTTGCTACTGTTGCTCTATCTTCAACTACTGATGTGATAACTAACCCCTCTGCTGAGGATACCACTACTATTGCTGATGAAAATGCTAGGTTGAAGAAATTGCTTGAAACAGGGATGTATAAAAGTCTGAAAGGGCATCAGACACTTTGCGATGTCCTCAAAAAGCAGATTCTGAACCGAAACCCTAGGAAAGAGGGTGTTAGGTTCGAGAGGAAAATGAATGTTGATGGCTCCTACTGGAAGCCTGAGCAGTATCCCAAAACCACATGGGTTGCTGTAAAGGAACCTTCAGTGGATCCATCCACTTTATCTGGCTTTACCTGTGCTAATCCTATTATCATTGATGAATCCTTTCATGCAAACTATAGACTATTCAAAAATCAGAATGGTGAAGTGTTTGCCAGGTATATTGGTACTAACTGCAGGAATGGACCACCTATGAAGAAGATCTGGGTTCCCAAAAGCTGTCTTGAGAATCTTCCAGTGAATGTCATCATGACACCACCTGGGAAGAAGACAAACCCCAGACCAAAGGCATCACATGGTCCAACGGCTTCATACGGAAACAGGACTCACCTGAGTCACCCTAACGCCAATGTTTTGCAGGGAAATCGTACTCAAACTTATGAATATGAGCGTGTGTCTTCAAACCACTATGTTCATAGGACTAAGAACTTTTCTGCTTATTCATATGAGTATCTTTCATCTCCTGCAAGGCTATTTGCTAGGGCTCCAAAGCCGAAATTCTCAGATGCTGCACTTAGACTCATTGCTTCTAAGCCACCCCTAAACATGTGGGTGGTGAAGAAGAACTAACTCTCTTTTGCAGAACATGGTCTCCAGCCAGCAATCAAAGGCGTCCGATATTATTGCTGGGGACCTAAAAGACAAAGGGACGCATGATAAAATGACTTACTATGTATTCCACATATGAACCGCTTACCTGTCATACTGTGTGTTCTAACTTTCATCTAAGCTGTGATAATCCTGGTGTGCATCAAATGCTTATGCCTCACAACATACCTTGTGAAGCCTATCCTCCTAACTGCACTATAGGGCATGACACCTCGTGCTTTAGAATGGATTATGGATAGCGGATGCACTAATCATATGACTGGTGATCGAAGTCTTCTCATGGACTCAACCTTACGTCCATCCAACAAGAGTCAAATCACATTTGCTGACACTGGTAAAGGCAAGTCTTTGAAGGGTATAGGAAAGGTGATCTATACATGGTAGATTTCTCAGCAGGTCCACAGCTTGCCGTATGTCTTCTTGCAAAAGCTTCAGAATGCTGGCTCTGGCATCGAAGGCTGGGGCATGCTGGCATGAGGAACTTACACACACTAGTCAAGAAGAAGCATGTCATAGGCATCGAAGGTGTCAAGTTGAAGAAAGATCATTTGTGTGGTGCCTGCGAAGCTGGAAAGATGACGAGGGCCAAGCACCCCTCGAAAACAATCATGACGACATCTCAACCCTTCGAGCTGTTGCACATGGACTTATTTGGCTATACTCACTACTCTACCCTCACAACAACAGCGTGTCTCTATGGCTTCGTCATTGTTGATGACTACTCAAGATATACATGGGTGCACATAATTCTCTACAAGACTGAAGTACAAGATGTCTTCAGACGATTCGCCAATCGAGCAATGAACAACTATGGCGTCAAGATCAAGCATATCAGAAGTGATAACGGCTCTGAATTCAAGAACACCGGGCTTGATCTTTATCTGGATACAATGGGAATCACTCATGAGTTCTCTGCCCCATACACACCTCAGCAAAATGGCATTGTAGAGCGCAAAAACAGAACCCTCATTGAGATGGCTCGAACAATGCTCGGCGAGTACAAGACACGAAGAAAGTTCTGGCCTGAAGCTATTGATATAGCATGTCACATCATCAACCATGTTTACATCCACAAGCTTCTCGGCAAAACATCCTATGAGCTCCTTACTGGGAAGAAGCCAAATGTCAGCTACTTCAGAGTCTTTGGTGCTAGGTGCTGGATCAAGGATCTCCATCACAAGTCAAAATTTGAACCCAAAGCTCATGAAGGCTTCATGCTCGGTTATGGAAAGGATTCGCACTCTTATAGAGTCTTCAACCTCTTTCACTACAAAATCGTTGAAACTGTGCACGTGCGATTTGATGAAACCAATGGTTCACAATGAGAGCTCCTGCTAAGCACATTAGATGAAGCTCCTTCCAGCAAATCTATCAAGCTGATGGGAACTAGTGAAATCATGCCCTCTGAAGCACAGCCTGAAGAGGAACTTATCATTTCTGCACCAAACCAACCTGAAGACAATGCTCAGACCGAAGACAATCCTCCCAATGATGACAATGATCAGCATGAGCAAGGGCTTCGTCCAGTTCATCCTCGTGTTGCAAATGAAGTACAAATTGAGAAGATAATTGATAGCATCAATGCACCTGGTCCACTTACTCGCTCAAGAGCAACACAGTTAGCAAATTTCTGTGGGCATTTTTCATTTGTATCAATATCTGAACCCAAGAAAGTTGCTGAAGCCTTTATGGAACCTGAATGGATTCAAGCCATGCAAGAAGAACTTTAACAGTTCAAGCTGAATAATGTTTGGGAACTTGTTAAGCGCCCTGACCCTCGCAAGCATAACATTATTGGCACTAAATGGATATATCGGAACAAGCAAGATGAGCATGGTCAAGTCGTCAGAAACAAAGCACGTCTTGTGGCTCAAGGATATACTCAAGTTGAAGGAATTGACTTCGATGAAACATTTGCTCATGTGGCTAGGCTTGAAGCTATTCGCATACTGCTAGCCTATGCTAATCATCACAACATCTTGCTATATCAAATGGATGTGAAGAGTGCTTTCCTCAATGGCAAGATTGAAGAAGAAGTGTATGTTGCTCAACCACCTGGCTTTGAAGATCCAAAACATCCTGATATGGTGTACAAACTAAACAAAGCACTGTATGGTCTCAAACAAGCTCCTCGTGCTTGGTATGATACAATCAAAGACTTCTTGAAGAGCAAAGGCTTCAAACCAGGATCCCTCGATCCCACACTCTTCACGAAGACATATGATGGTGAACTGTTTGTATGCCAAATATATGTGGATGACATAATCTTCGGCTGCACCAACCAGAAGTATAGTGATGTAACGCCCCGGATCTGATGCGCCAGGTGTCTGCCAGTTATTCGTCATTGTTTCCATGTCATTTGCTTGCGTCTTGCATTTTATCTTGTCATCATGTGCATTGCATTGCATACGTGTTCGTCTCATGCATCCGAGCCTTTTCCCCATTGTCCATTTTGTGATCCGGCACTCCTATGCCCTCCGGCGTTCCCCTTTTGTCTCCTGTTGTGTGTGGGTGTTAAGCGTTCTCGGAATGGACCGAGTCTTGCGAAGCAGCCTTGGTATAGCACCAGTAGACCGCCTGTCAAGTTTCGTGCCATTTGGAGGTTGTTTGATACTCCAACGGTTAGCCCCTCTCTCTTTGCAGCCCAACACCCCTTCCAAACTGGCTCAAAACCCATCCAAACCCCCTCCATGCTCTCGGTCGTTCGATCACGATCGTGTGGGCGAAACCCGCTCCTCATTTGGACTCTCCTAGCTCCCTCTACCTATATATATGTGCCTCCCCCGAAATTCGCGGATGAATTCGCACACGAAACCCTAGAAATTCCTCCCCGCGCCGCCGGACGCGTCCGCCCCCAGCCGGACACGTCCGCCGCTGCTCCTCGCCCAATCAGAGCGCGCCGCGTGGCTCCCCGCGTCGTCCCCGCCGCCGCGGCCCGGCGAGCCCGC
>NC_057804.1:287125276-287133193 GCF_018294505.1 Triticum aestivum | reverse complement strand
GCCATGAGCCGCCGCCACCCTGGCCTCCCCGGTCCCGTTCGGGATCGAGGGAGACGACGGTCGCGTCCCCGCGTCGGCCCGACCCCATGGGCCCCGTGGTCCGGCCCAGATCCGCCGGCCCAGCTCGGCCTGCCCCGGCCTGCCTCCACACCGACCGGGCCAAGGCCTGCTAGGTGAGCCCGCCTAAAACCCGCCTGGTCACGTCTTAGTTATATTGCGCTCGCCGGTTTTTTTTTTCGAAATTGACCAAGTCCCTGACATTATCATGTCATGTTCATTGCATTGTATCTCTGCACCCGTAGCTCCGTTTCGTGCATATAATATGTCAAATTGTTCGCCTCAATGAGTACATCATTTTATTCCATTGCATCATATTCATTTGAGGTCATCTTGATGCCTGAATCATCGTTGTAAGAGTGCTTCATAATGTTTTCTGCTATCTGTTAGCAGAACGAGCTCTTTTGTCATTTTTGCCATGATTGATGTGTGCATCCTATGAGGTTGATGTCTACATGTGTTTTGATCTATGCAATGTCTTCTTTACAGTGGTGTATGCCATGCATTTTTGTGATCAATGTGGTGACTAGCACAAGCATGCAAACTAGGCATCGTGATGTTGCTGATTTTAGTCCCTGTTCTGCTATTATTTTCATGCCATGTAAACTTGATGCTACAGAGAGATCCATGCATATTTTGAGATACTTCAGTAAGGGTGTTTTGAACATGTGGTTGTTGTCTATCCATTCATGCCCTTTGTTGCAATTATGGAGTAGTCTAGCATGTCATTTTTGTGCTCTACTTTTGCTTCAAAATGTTTCCTGGCAGATTGTTTACATGTTATTCAATTTTCCCAAGGTTGCTATAGTTGATCCTTGCATGCTATGAAATTGTTCTTGACTTGGTTTGTTACATAAACATGTCTTCTTGATGATGCTATGCTCATCTTGTCATGCAATGACTTGTGGTGAGTGAATCGAGCTTGTTAAGTAGTGTACTCGTTGTTGCTGTTTTGCTAGGATGAATCTATTATTTCACGATGCTATATAAACCTGCTTCTACAAATCATTCTATGCATAATCTGGAGATGTTCTATAAACATTTTTTGTTCTAAATGTCATCCTCTAACCATACATGCCCCTGGTTGCATTTATAGCTTGTTGTAGATTGTTCATATCTTGCTCCAAAGTTGCTTCATAATGTTGCTGTCAGCCTGTTTACATTAAGTTCAGTTGTTTCCATGTGTTTTGCTAGTGATCCATGCATCCTATGACCTTGATCTTGCCATGCTTAGCTTCACAAATATGTCTTCTTACTGTTGGTTGCCTTGCCATGCCATGTATTGCTATGTAGTGAGTTGCACAAGCTCATCTACATGCCTTCATAATTCTGTTTCTGCCATGTTTAAATCTGTATTTTAACTTGCTATGTTTACTTGGGTGCCATCATATTTTCTGATCCTTTTTGGCTTATGGTCAGTAAAGGATTTTTGATCTATGCAATTAGTAGATTCATGCCATGCCTTTGTTTGCCATGATAAGTTCCTGTAACATGTTGTTTGATAGCTCTAAACATTGCAACCTGATGTTATTTTCTGCAAAGTCTGAAATTGTTATAACTTGCAATCTTACCATGTGTGTTTGAGCATGTTCTAGTGATTTCTGGAGATAGCTCAGTGTTCATGTTTTGTTATGCTTTACATGTACATCATGCCCATGCATTTTGTTTTCTTGTTGGGGTGTTGTAGCATGTTGTTTTAATGCTTGCAATATGCCTAGTTGCTATTTTGGACAACTTGTCCTTTAAACTTGTATAGCGTGTGTGCGTTGAACCGTTGCTCCGTTTTGAGTGTGCTCTATATGAAACTTGCTTGATTTTGCATGTAGATTCATATTATCTTGTTGCATCCATGTTTTGAGGTGTTTGCTTGATGTTTGGGTGCATTTTGCATCAATGCCATGTTTAACTTGTTTTGCTCATATCTTCTAGACCATAGCTCCGAACTAAATGAACTTTATAAGTAACTTGACTAGAATCTCGTGTAGATCATCTTGGTGTGTCTTAACTTGATGTTTAACAACTTGAACATAAGGTTTATTCAGATCTGGACCAATTTCGAAATATGCATATGAGGACTTACCGGAATTGTTATATGTTGTTCCCGGCCTCATTTAAACTTGCCTTGATGTGTTGCTCTTGTTTGCATCATCCCTTGCCATGAGTAGCTTCATGTAGCCTTGTCATGCATCATGCTTGTTGTGCATCATGTCATGTTCATGTGTGGTGTGTTTACCATGTTGTGTGCTTCTTCTTGTTAGTTCCTGTTTCGTTGCGATCGTGAGGATTCGTTCGTCTACGCTTGGTTCGGCTTCATCTGTTCGTATTCTTCATGGACTCGTTCTTCTTCCTAGCGGGATTTCAGGCAAGATGACCGCTACCCTGGATCTCACTACTATCATTGCTATGCTAGTTGTTTCGTTCTATCGCTATGCTGTGCTACCTATCACTTGTTTATCAAGCCTCCCATATTGCCATGAACCTCTAACCTTTGACACCTTTCCTATGCAAACCGTTGTTTGGCTATGTTACCGCTTTGCTTAGCCCCTCTTATAGCGTTGCTAGCTGCAGGTGAAGTTGAAGATTTCTCCATGGTGGACAGGATTTTGGTTGGGATATCACAATATCTCTTATATTATTAATGCATCTATATACTTGGTAAAGGGTGGAAGACTCGGCCTTTTGCCTGGTGTTTTGTTCCATTCTTGCCGCCCTAGTTTCCGTCATACCGGTGTTATGTTCCCGGATTTTGCGTTCCTTACGCGGTCGGGTGATTTATGGGACCCCCTTGACAATTCGCTTTGAATAAAACTCCACCAGCAAGGCCCAACCTTGGTTTTAACATTTGCCTCACCACCACCTATCCCTTTCCCTTGGGTCGGCCAACACGAGGGTCATCTTTATTTTAGCCCCCCCGGGCCAGTGCTTGTCTAAGTGTTGGTCCGAACTGAGCAGCCTGCGGGGCCACCTCGGGGCAACTCGAGGGTTGGTTTTACTCGTAGCTTGACTTATCCGGTGTTGCCATGAGAACAAGATATGTGCAGCTCCTATCGGGATTGTCGGCGCATCGGGCGGCTTTGCTGGTCTTGTTTTACCATTGTCGAAATGTCTTGTAAACCGGGATTCCGAGTCTGATCGGGTCTTCCTGGGAGAAGGTCTATTCCTTCATTGATCGCAAGAGCTTGTCATGGGCTAAATTGGGACACCCCTGCAGGGTATAATCTTTCGAAAGCCGTGCCTACAGTTATAGGCAGATGGGAACTTGTTAATGTCCGGTTGTAGATAACTTGACACCAGATACGAATTAAAACGCATCAACCGCGTGTGTAGCCGTGATGGTCTCTTCTCGGCAGAGTCCGGGAGGTGAACACGGTTTCTGGGTTATGTTTGACGTAAGTAGGAGTTCAGGATCACCTCTTGATCATTGCTAGCTTCACGACCATTCTGCTTGCTCTCTTCTCGCTCTTATTTGCGTATGTTAGCCACCATATATGCTTAGTCGCTGCTGCAGCCTCACCACTTTACCCCTTCCTTTCCCTTTAAGCTTTGCTAGTCTTGATACCCATGGTAATGGGGTTGCTGAGTCCTCGTGGCTCACAGATTACTACAACAACAGTTGCAGGTACAGGTTATGCGATGATCATGACGCGAGAGCGATGCTTGATTGCGTTGAGTTCTTCTTATGCTTCTTCGATCAGGGGATAGGTTCCAGGTCGGCAGCTTGGAAGGGGGAACCGACGAGTAACTTGAAGAGAAAACACCGATTGAAATCATTGAGGAAAGAAACCAAAGGCTTCTCACGAGTAGGATGGATACTCGATTACGGACTCCAACTTCAAGAAGAAAAGGGTGGGTGGGTGGGAAAAAGAAGACAACTGAGGATTGAACTTGGCAAAGATGAAGAGGCTCGAGTCAACTTGACGAGAAATGCACCGGATGAAAAGAGGTGAGAACCAACAATCGGAAAAAACCAACTGCGTGAACCTAAAGAAAAATTTGAATGGGAAGAGGAGTAATTCAAAAACACCTACGTCAAGATTCCTCACCAGAGCGACGAAGGGGCTGAGGAGTAAAAAGAATTCCTACTCTCCGATATAACTAAACTGCGAAAATAGTTTTCTTCTAGACTCAACAACGGCCAAACTACATGATCAAACAAGGGGGATCCTAGGGTCGGTCGAGGCCCTGATACCAACTTGTCACACCCAATATGCGACCCTATCCAGAAGGAACTCGAATGTCCCACCAAGGATAGACCCGCATATTGAAACGCTTTTGCAAGGTGGATATTATTGCATCAACATTACATAATAGATGGGGATACATATAAGAGGCATACAATGCCACACGAATTCAACATCATCTTACATAAGATCAACATCTGACTATGGATGAAACACAAACAGAAACTCAAACGACATCCACCCTGCTAGCCCAGGCTGCCGACCAGGAACCTATCCCCTGATCGAAGAAGAAGCAGAAGACGAACTCCAAAACAAGCAAACATTGCTCTCGCGTCATGATCATCGCATAACCTATACCTGCAACTATTGTTGTAGTAATCTGTGAGCCACGAGGACTCAGCAATCCCATTACCATGGGTATCAAGACTAGCAAAGCTTAATGGGAAAGGAAGGGGTAAAGTGGTGAGGTTGCAGCAGCGACTAAGCAAGTATGGTGGCTAACATACGCAAATGAGAGCGAGAAGAGAAGCAAAGGAACGGTCGAGAAGCTAGCAATGATCAAGAGGTGATCCTGAACTCCTACTTACGTCAAACATAACCCAAGAAACCGTGTTCACTTCCCGGACTCCGCCGAAAAGAGACCATCACGGCTACACATGCGGTTGATGCGTTTTAATTCGGATCTGGTGTCAAGTTATCTACAACCGGACATTAACAAATTCCCATCTGCCACATAACCGCAGGCACGACTTTCGAAAGATAATACCCTGCAGGGGTGTCCCAACTTAGCCCATCACAAGCTCTCACGGTCAACGAAGGATATTCCTTCTCCCAGGAAGACTCGATCAGTCTCGGAATCCCGGTTTACCAGACATTTCGACAGTGGTAAAACAAGACCAGCAAAGCCGCCCAATGTGCCGACAAATCTCTATAGGAGCTGCACATACCTCGTTCTCAGGGCACACTAGATGAGCAAGACGTCGGGTTGGCATAGACCCTGGTTGCCCAGGGGGCACCGGACATTGCTCAGTTTGGACCAACACTCGGAGGAGCACTGGCCCCGGGGGGGTAAAATAAAGATGACCCTCGGGCTCCGGAAACCCAATGGAAAAAAGGGCTAGGTGAGGCAAATGGTAAAACCAAGGTTGGGCCTTGCTGGAGGAGTTTTATTCAAAGCGAACTATCAAGGGGGTCCCATAAATCACCCAACCACATAAGGAACGCAAAATCCGGGAACATAACACCGTTATGACGGAAACTAGGGCGGCAAGAGTGGAACAAAACACCAGGCATAAGGCCGAGTCTTCCACCCTTTACCAAGTATATAGATGCATTAATTAAATAAGAGATATTGTGATATCCCAACATAATCTTGTCCATCATGGAGCAATCTTCAACTTCACCTGCAACTAAGAACGCTATAAGAGGGGCTGAGCAAAGCGGTAACATAGCCAAACAACGGTTTGCTAGGACGGGTGAAAAGGTTAGAGGCTGTCATGGCAATTTGGGAGGCTTGAAGAGCAAATGATAGGAAGCGCAGCAAAGCGATAGAATGAAGCAACTAGCATAGCAATGACAGTAGTGAGATCCAAGGTGACATTCATCTTGCCTGAAATCCCGCAAGGAAGAAGAACGAGTCCATGAATAAGATGAAGCCACGAAGACGAACCAAGCGTAGACGAACGAATCCTCACGATCGCAGCGAAATGGGAACTATCGAGAAGAAGCACACAACATGGTAAACACACCACACATGAACAAGACATGATGCACAACCAAGCATAATGCATCACAAAGCTACATGAAGCTACTCATGGCAAGCGACGATGCAAACAAGAACAACATATCAAGGCAAGTTTAAATGAGGCCGGAAACAGCATATAACTAATCCGGTAAGTCCTCATATGCAAATTTAGAAATTGGTCCAGAACTGAATAAACATTAAGTTGAAGTTGTCAAACAGCAAGTTAAGATGCACCAAGAGGATCTACATGAAATTCTAGTCAAGTTACATATAAAGTTCATTTAGTTCAGAGCTACGGCCTAGAAGATATGAGCAAAACAAGTAAAACATGGCATTGATGCAAAATGCATACAAACATCAAGCAAACACCTCAAAACAAGGATGCAACATGATGATATTAAACTACATGTGATTCTAAGCAAGTTCCATATAGAGCACACCCAAAACGGAGCAACGGTGCAACACATACACTCCAAACAAGACACAACAACAATCTGTCCAAAACAGCAACTAGGCATCTAGCAAGCATCAAAACAATATGCTACATCACCTCAATATGAAAACAAAAGGCATGGACATGATGTACAGGTAAAGCACAAGAACACATGAACACTGAGCTATCTCCAGAAAACTCTAGAACATGCTCAAAGGGACATGGCAAAATGGCAAATAATAACAGTTTACAGACTTGGCAGAAATAACATCAGGTTGCAACGTTTAGAGCTATCAAACAACATGTTATAGGAACTTATCATGGCAAACAAAGGCATGGCATGAATCTACTAATTTCATAGAACAAACGTCCCTGACTGACCATGAGCCAAAAGGGCACAGAAAATATAATAGCACCCATGTAAACATGGCAAATGATATGACAGATCCAGACATGGCAGGAACAATGATAAGTAGGCATTTTGGTAAGCTTGAACCACTCACCACAGAGCAATACATGGCATGGCAAGGCAACCAACAGTAAGATGGCATATTTATGAAGCTAAAATGGCAAGAGCAAGTTCATAGGGTGCATGGATCACTAGCAAAGCTCATGGCAAAACTAAACTTAATGTTAAAAGGCTCACAACAACATTATTGAGCAGTTTTGAGGGCAAGATAACAACAAGCTACAGCAGGCTATAAATGCAACAAGGGCATGGATGGATAGAGAATGACATGTGTAACAAATCATCCTTAGTGAACATCTCCACATTATGCATATAATGACTTGTAGCAGCAGGTTTACATAGCATCATGATATAGCAGATTCAGTCTAGCAAATCAGTAACAGCAAGTACCCTACTTCATGAGATCGATGCACTCACTACAAGACTCACAAAAATACATGGGTAGCACCACTGTAAAGATGGCATGATGTATCACAAAACACATGTAGAGCTCATGCTCATAGGATGCACTCATAAAATGCAACGAAAAAGACAAATCACTAAGTTATAACAGTTTCAGCAGATTAACATCATATAGCACTCTTGCAACGATGATTTGGGCATCAAGATGACCTCAAACAAACATGGAATAATGGAATGAAATGATGACCATCTCACAGCGAACAATTTGATATATTACATGCAGGAAACAGAGCAGTATGCATGGAGTTATGGCAGGTCAAAGTGTACACCAGAATATGCAAATATTTAGGGACTTAGGAATTTTCGGGGTCAACCTTCAGATCTGTATCAGGCACGGTTTTCGAGGCGGCCGGAGATGCTCGCCGGAGTTGGTGAAGAGATGGACGGAGAGGCTCGGGGAGGCCGGCATGCAGCCGGATCCGGTCGGGGCGAGGCTCGGGGAGGCCGGCATGTGGCCGGATCCGGTCGGGGCGATGTGCGGTTGGGGCGAGGTCGGCGGCGACGCGGTGGCGGGTCCGGGGCGGCGTGGGCTCGTGGTGGTGGCCGGAGATGGCGGCGGAGGAGGGCAGCG